>NC_082664.1:164820278-164832778 GCF_025265405.1 Mesoplodon densirostris
ACTTTAAGTTAAGTCATGATCTTGGGTTAGTCAATTGTCTCTTAGATACGACACCTAAAGCTCAAGTAACCAAAGAAAAAACAGATAAACTGCATTTCATCAAAGTGTAAAACTTCTGTGCTTCAAAGGATACCATCAAGATGGTAGAAAGACAGCCCACAGAATGGGAAAAAAGTTTGCAAATCTGATAGAAGACTTGTATGTGAAATATGTAAAAAACTCTTACAACACAATAATTAAAAGACAAATAGCCTAATTTAAAATAGGCAAAGGATCTGAACAGACATTTCTCCAAAGATGTGTATACAAATGGCCAATAAGCACATGAAAATATGCTCAACATCATTAGCCATCAGGGAAATGTAAATCAACACCACAATGAGATACCACTTCACTCCCGCTATGATGATTATAATAAAAGAGATAATAACAAGTGTTGGTGAGGATGTGAAGAAACTAGGACCCTCATACATTGCTGGTAGGAATGTAAAACAGTGTAGCTGCTTTGGAAAATAGTTCCTTAGAAGGTTAACCACAGAGTTCCCATATGACCCAATAATTTCACTCATAGGTATATAATCAAGAGAAATGACACATAGGCTCACACAAAAACTTGTACACAAATGTTCACAGTAGTAGTATTCATAATAGCTCCAAAGTGGAAACAACCTAAATATCTATCAATTGACGAATAAATAAAATGTAGTGATTCCATACGACAGAATGTTTTTCAGCCATAAAAAGGAATGAAGCACTGATACATGCTACAACATGGATGAACCCTGGAAACATGCTAAATGAAAGAAGCCAGCCACAAAAGGCCAAAGATTGTATGATTCCATTTATATGAAATATCCAGAAGAGACAAATCCATAACACAGCAAGCAGATTAGTGGTTGCCAGGTGACTGGGGGAAGGAGGGACTGGGGTATGGGATTCCTTTTGATGAAAATGTTCTGGAACTAAATAGTGATGATGGGGGCACATCTTGTGATGATGGTGGCACATCTCGTGAATATACAAAACCTGCTGAATTTTATAATCATGAAGGTGAGTTTTATGGTCTGTGAATTACATCTCTATTCACCACCACCACGTTTGCAGTCTTGAAATCCCCAACAGGTAAGTGTGTAGGATAGCTGGGTTGTTGACTGTCACCCTGGGTCCAAAGGCTGACAAAGCCCAGAAGACTAGTTTGCAGAGTTCTGCTCTGGACTCGGTAACACTGCACTGCTATACCATGCAACCATTTTACTGTCCGCTGGGCGCACATTTTGTCTGATGCTCAGTACATATTTATGCTATATTATTCAAACATTACGAACATTGTTGCTTGCACATTATTTTGTGGGCCAACTTAGGAACTACTCTGGCAAAGAAGCAAACTTTGAGGCCTTAGGTAAGGAAAGATGACTATATGCTAAAGAAATAAAAATAACCACTTAATGAGGATGAGAGAAAGAAATGCCTATACATCTTCACACTCATTGAAGAAGAGTGAAGGGGGGAGAAGGGTGCTAATCTATACAGAGTGATCAGGAAAGGCCTGTTTAATCTGGTGACGGTTGAACAGAGGCATGAAAGTAATAAAGTAGTAAGCTACATGTACGTTTAGGTATTTAGAGACAGCATGTGAATTATATGCAGACAGCATAAGGAAACAGGCAGCCATTCCTTTGAAAGTACCCCAGACGGTAACTTATTAGGTAAACTTTTAACTGGCATTGGTTGACATCAGACAAACAGTTTACATTATTACAGGCAATCACAGTAGAGTGCTGCCCCGGATGAAAACGAACCATAGGTTAGTTACATCAACGGCTGGCTACCCGTCTCCACCTGAGTGTTGTACATCCAGAGAAAAGAACTTTATCCACCTAGATTTTTATCTTCTAGATTTCCACGCCCTTCTATTAATAACATATACGTCAGAGAAGGAGTTTCCTCCACTTTTAGTTCTGACATTTAAGAGAAAGTAACTCTCAGGCAACCAAGCAACCCCATTTAGTGCACAATATAGAATCTGTCTAGAACCGTACAAAACACCTGGATTAAGTCAAAATTTCTACCTCCTTTAAAGTGACGTTCTGACCCAAACTTCTTCTTTTTTTTAAACATCTTTATTGGAGTATAATTGCTCTACAGTGGTGTGTTAGCCTCTGCTCTACAACGAAGTGAATCAGCCATAAATATACATATATCCCCATATCTCCTCCCTCTTGCCTCTCCCTCCCATTCTCCCTATCCCACTCCTCTAGGTAGACACAAAGCACCGAGCTGATCTCCCTGCCTGACACAAACTTCTTAAAAGCAGAGAACTGCAGTGCTTAAAAGTACACGTGCCACCAGAAGAGCAGATAGGCGGAGCTAGATAATCTCTACTTTCCTCTATGAAAAGATTCATAATCTGGATTCCCAGGAGACAAAATGTCAGTAACACCTAATTTAGAACAAGAGGTCCTCCCCCGACCCCCATGTGAGTATCTTGAGGGGCAAAGGGGCATCTAGTTGCTTCAGATTTACATGACACTTTAAGGCATTTATGTTATCTGCTGGGTCCCCTAATGTTTCTCTTTACAGCTGCCCTCAGATTTTCAAAGGGATTGTTGATGGGCTAAAAAGGTGAAAAAGCCCTATTCTGAAGGATGGTTCCTCATCCACCCCTTTTCATCTAAGTTAGCTAAACTCAAGTACAAAACAGTCCCAGTAATAAAAAATCGACCCTCAGTTGGCAAATGCTAAACTATTTATAAGCAGTTGTTTCAAACAGACTGTATTTTTAAATGTCTAGAAAAACAAAAAACAAGCTCCAGACATAAATTACAAAAAAAGAAAGAAAAAAGTGGCTAACAGGGCTGGGCCTCTCGAGGGTAATTACTTGGAATGCAATCAGCCCCAAGGGGGAACAGTATTCTCTGGCAATCTATTGACTGTGTTAAAAACAAAAATGGGATTAAAGAGTGATTTCAGAAGTCTATTCTTTACCACGTGATTCCCAAAATGTTCAGGATTGTGAAAGCATGTCAAAAATGTTACTGAAACAGGAAAAGAATATTATTCTTAGCACCATTTCAGAAACAGAAGCTAAATAGTGCGGTGTGGGGCTGGTCACCAGCACAGGTCTTCAGAGACCAGAGAGCTCTCCATGCCCAGCTGCATGCTTGTCTCCAACACTACTGGGATAGAACTTTCCTAAGCCAACTCCATGCTATTTTGAGATTTAAAAGTAAAGTTTAATTTGAATTTTATCCACTTCATTAGCTAGAACTTAAGGTCATCTACATTTTGCTGCTAATAGGTGTATGTTATACGTAAAAAACCCCACAAAACCCCCCATGTACATAACGCCCCACGTACATAACGCTGAGTGTTCTAATTCACATAATCTGTTTTCTGTTTTCTTTTTTCTTTTTTTTTTTTTTTTTGCGGTACACGGGCCTCTCACTGTTGTGGCCTCTCCCGTTGCGGAGCACAGGCTCTGGACGCGCAGGCTCAGCGGCCATGGCTCACGGGCCCAGCCGCTCCGCGGCATGTGGGATCTTCCCAGACCGGGGCACGAACCCGTGTCCCCTGCATCGGCAGGCGGACTCTCAACCACTGCGCTACCAGGGAAGCCCTCACATAATCTGTTTTAACCTACTTTGGTTTGAGCAGAGAAGGTCTATGATGTGTCAGATGTGTGATTTTTCCAGGGCACAAAAAACTCTAGTGAAGGAAAATGTCACAGGATTCTTTGAATTCCTGTACAGTGTTGAGCAGCAGTGTCTAACTAGCTTTGTGAGCGTGGGCAGTTCAGAAGTTCAAGTATACAGCAAGTGCAAAGTAACCACTATTCCTGCCCTGGGGACCTTATACGCAGATAACCAGAAGGGCAAATGCCTGCTAGAAAGATAATGCAATACCAGGGTGTTTTAAATGAGGCACAAATCACATCCACTTGGGAGGCAGGGAAAATAGAAAAGACTTTTAAAAAGCTACTATTAAAAGGCAGTTTGATACTAAGATATGATTTAGAGACCAAGAAGGCAGGGCAAGCATTCTGAGTAGAAGGAACCACATACATGAACAAAAGCAGAGATACTAACTGGGGGAACGGTTGAGAAATTACAGGAGAGTTTGGCAAGCCCTGGGGCTCTCAACTTTTCCCTCCCTACGCCCTCCAAAAAAAAAACCCCAAACAAACCCCACATATACTGGATGATATTAACAATTAACAAACACATTTCCAAAGGCTTACACAGATTCGGCTGGATGCCTGCCCCTTTCCCCCAAATACGCTGGCAAACTAAGCACTCAACAACCTTAACCAGCAGGCCACAAACTCCTGCTGCTAGGCACGTTCCTCTTGGGTTTAGCACTTACAATTCTCCACTGAAGGGAGGAAGATAGACGATCACATTTTCACAAACTTGTATATTTGAGTATTAGGAACAACAGCTGGATTAAAGTTAAGTGGGAGTAAGATTCAAGAAGTTAAACTGAGAATCTCAAAAGTCAGGCTGTAGAGTTTGCGCCCAGGCTCCTCATCATTCACTTATTACCATACCCGAGTCCCTGCAGCTTGCTGAGCTTGCAAAGTGAAGCAAAAACCAGAGCAAGAAATCACACATTGGTTAATCTCTCCCAGCTAATAGCTGAGTATTGTAAACACCATCTATACTCAACCAAAAATGTAGGAGCTCAAATCGTAAGCAAAAACTTCTGATTGACAAATGAAGGTCAGGCAGCTGGAACAGTTTAATAACGGAATAGAGAAATCAATGAGGCAACTTGAAAGAAATTAAGTGGGAGATCAATTTTTGCAAAAAATAACGATTGTCATTAATAGGCATGTCTAAAATGCTATTCTACATTCTTTCAGAAAAACTACACAGAAAAGCCACTTGATTTATAATGAACAAAGTACCAATTAGTTTTGTTATATTTAATAATCTTGGTTAAAATCATAAAGCTTCAAAAATTTTAGTTTTTTTAAAGATAATATTTTGATCAGTCTTCTTTTGTGCCATCTATGGTAAAATTTTGGTATCCACATCAAATGGATTAACTTTAAGTGAGCTTTTCTTTGCTGACAATTACCCTCACATAACTTCCTGAAGTTATGCAAAGCCACTGAAAGCCTTCTTTTTTCTTTTCTTTTCTTGTAGGTGTAGGGGTTGGATGGGCAGGGAGGGACTGACATGTTACTGAAATTATACATGGTGATTTATGATCATTAACCAAGTGATTTACAATCATTACCTTTAGTTCTGGTTGAGCAAGAGTGAACTGATTGTAATTACCCCTTGGAAAAGTTAATTGGTTACAGCCACAGAGTAATAAGACCAGTAAAGAAGATCTTGTAATTGCCCAGGAAAGAGATAACATAGGTTTGGACGAGGGTGGACCAGGAACAAGCAGATTTAATTCCTTGCAGATGAGGCTTTTTTACTTTTCCTAAAACAGTTTCTGGGGAAGGGGTTTCCAAAGCTAGTTCCAAGAAGGAGATGATCTTAAAGAAAACTGGGAGAAAGGGGTGGTGCAGTGTTCAAACTTGGAAACACTGAGTTTGAGATGTTGGTAAGATATCCCAAGTGGGGAAAACCAACAGGCAGTTGGAAACACTAATCTACAATATTAATTATATTATGGATTCAGAGAAGGAAATGTTTTTTCATTATTTAATTTGGAATTGCTCAATTACCCCCCTATCACTTTGGCTACAGATATTTTTCGGCCCTCATGAGAAAAAGCAACTATTTCCACTGCTGTAAAGGTTTCATTGAAAAAACTTGATTAATATAAACAGTTGATGGCTAAATGAAGAAAAGGTACACATGGTGGCAAATAAATAATGAAAGCGGGGCTTCCCTGGTGGGGCAGTGGTTGAGAGTGCGCCTGACGATGCAGGGGACACGGGTTCGTGCCCCGGTCCGGGAAGATCCCACGGAGCGGCTAGGCCCGTGAGCCATGGCCGCTGAGCCTGCGCGTCCGGAGCCTGTGCTCCGCAACGGGAGAGGCCCGCGTACCGCAAAAAAAAAAAAAAAGCGAATTTAGCTGTACCCATTCAAAATACTGGAGTGTCTGTTTGTAATGTCAATTTATTCGATGCTGGTTAAATGTGTAACAAGGTACTTAAAAATCAGCTGTGAGTAATACTAAAATGTCAGCACTTCTAAAGTATATAGCCTGAATAAAAGACATCTGCATCAAATCCCTTCCCTGTAGTGTCTATATTTAAGTTTACAAACTTAGCTGCTTCTTTACAAATAACTGCAATTCTCACCTCAACCTCTACACGCAAGTTTTCTGGGCTTCCTCCCAGACTGACTACGTTCCCAGTTTCTACTTTCTCCTATACATCTATTAATTCCTATCTTCAACAGAAAATACCTTACCCAAATTAACCCCTTCAGTGCTCACATTGCCTTCAGCTACAACTTGTTTATTTCTAGGTCACATCAAAAACAAATATTTGAGTGACCACTCCATCCGGTATCAAGTCTCTCTTAGATCTGGCAGCCTGGCACCATTCTCCCAGCATCTATGGAATCTTGCTTCTTTTCCCCATCAAAACAGAAAGGATTGCGTAATCGTGGATCTCAGAAGTGCTACCGACCCACTACCGCCGCCCCTGCCCCAACATACTCTGCAACGGCACACTCCACTTACCTCCGCTTTGAAAATGTATGTTTAAAAGCTCTGCTCCCAATTAAACCACTTAGGAACACTTTTTGAGCAAAACAAAACAGGAAACAACGCATATTCCCGGTGGGGGGGGGCAGGGTTCTAACGACTAATGGGCAGAGAATCCTGTAATTATACGAATGAATACCTTTCTAAAGAGGCTTGTAATCGGTGGGGTTCTCACCTCTTTCTAATTTAAAACGACTTAAGATGAGCCAGTAAGAATATGCAATTTTAAGGAGCTATCCGAAATGTGCGCCCTTAGGCAAAGGTGCCTGGGACAAGCCCAAGGCACGTAACTGTAAGAAGCAAGGCTAGGTTTAAAAGGCGTTTCTCAGCAACTAGTCATTTCTCTTTTCATTCATTTAAAGAAATAAATAAAAGTAAACTTTTTCGTTACTCTACTTTCTGACCGCCATCTGATACGCCCTTACGAAAGGAGTAGGGAAAACATACGATAGGGTGATAGGGGACGGACGAAGAAAAGGGGAAAAGAATGGTATAACAAATTCGACTAGCAATCCTTACAGTCTTGTGAATCCAGCATGGCATGGGTACGGACACGATCTGGCTGTGTTTTTGCAAGCTGCTACTTTTGCGAGGCTAGAATAAATGAACTTGACGCTCAAGGCGACACCTCTCCTTTCCTCTATTCTCCCAAATCTACCTCCTCTACCACCTCCAAAGTCCAACTCCCCAGGACCGTACAGACGGGCTCGTTCCCTCTCTCTCACAACCCTCCCCCACCAGAGAAGCGGGGCCATGCCTCCCTTTGCAGATGCCTCCACCACTGCATTCACGCTAACATTTCACTCTGATGCTTCCTACTTTCTGTACCCCGAGTAGCCCAGCTCTTCCACCCCAGTTCCTGGTTTGCCTCTGAACCTGCCCTCCTTTCCGCACCTCGCGGGACGCGAGCTGGGTTCGCAGCCGGGGAGACACGCTCCGCTGCCGGCATGCTCCAGGTGTGCTCCCTCCCTCCCCCGCCAAAGAGACCCTGCACTTGATTGGCCCGCGCCGAGTTACCTACTCCCAGGCGTGGGGCGAAGGGATGGGTACTCCTTTAGGAAGGGGGAGGAAAGGAGAAAGCACGGATCCAAGGTAGCAGTCTCAGAAGATGCGGGGCTACTGCGAGAGCCGCAGGCGCGCCTCGCGGTGATGAGAGAGGGTGCGCGCTCGCCCCCTCGCGGCACCCGTAGCACCCCCGCTGGTGACCTAGCCGCAGAGGATTACCTTCCGGGGCAGTGCGCGGCTGGGCGAGAAGAGGATCCCTGCATTTACAATCCTCGTCTCAACAGTTCTGGAATTTCTCTCCCGTGGACAGAACTCTGTGTGTGTGTGTGCGTGTGCGTGTGTGTGTGTGAATGTACACTAAAAAAGCACGCCCCAAGATTCTCTCCGCTCCTTCTTCGCGCCTTCCTCCTTGCTTTATAGACCGGAAGTGTCCTTTAACCAAACCAGCTCGGCGGGCACTTCCGGGACGGGAGACCAGGGTTCCGGGAGGGTGCTGGGAGGAGAGGGAGAGGCTGCGGCGGCGGCGGCGGCGGCAGCGGCGGGGGCGGCTGGAGGATGAAGAAGGAGCATGTGCTGCACTGTCAGTTCTCCGCGTGGTATCCACTGTTCAGAAGCCTCACAATCAAGAGGTGAGACGAGAGGGGTTACGCCGGGGCAGTGGGCAAAAGGGGATTGCGAAATTTGGAGCGACTCCCAGCTCCATAAAAAAACTGCAGGCCTGGATGGGAGCGCCAGGGCCGAGATTTTGACTTCCTAAGTGGTATTTCGGGTGGGGAGATGGATGAAGTCGATCCATGTTTGCTGTGCCCCCTGTTGTGCATCAAGGAGGGTGCTGGGGAGGTAGAAGGGCAGTGTCGTGGCTCAGTGAAGGTCAGAGGCGGGCTGAGGAGCAGATGAAGCTAGTTTAGGCTTGGGAGTTCACCTTCACTGCCTTTAGAATTGCCAGCGGGGAGAGATGATCAGCAGAACTGGGTAGTCTGGGCTTTGCCACTGACTAACCCACTGGGGGACTTGATAGTTTTTGGTCACTATCAAATGAGAACAATGATACAGACCGAACCTCAAATTCCATTGTGAAGCTCCAACATGATAGTGTAGATGGAAAGCATTAGTAAAGTATACTTATGTGTTGTTAGGGATGGAAACCATCTGGAAGAGAAGTGGAACAGGATTTGTTTTCTAGTTCTCTGACCCACAACAAGGAATCTATGACCAGTTTGCAGGGCAAGCAGAGGATTAACTGTTTCATCCTTCACCCGGTCATTCGAGGTAATGTAGGCAAGGCAGCTAGGAGAATATCCCCAAATGTTCAAAAGCAGTTGTGACATCTGGAGCATGGTGCAAGGGTAGGCTTTCCCACACTAAGGCGGATAGATCAAAGAGCTGCGTATCCACGGGTAGCATTTTCTGTCTTTTGGCGCTCCCCCTTTAGGCCTAGATTGCCACTTTTTTAGATATGCATCTTCCCTTTTCTTTCTTGGTGCAGACAGTGAGAATACAGAGAGGGAAACTTTTGAGATCCTGAGTGTTTGGACTAGCCCAAGGAGATTATTCAAAAGACAGTTCTTTTCTATCCTGTTATTCATACATAGAATCAGCTCCCAGTTATCCAGGGTGTAAGGGAGGTTAGAGCATCTCGAAGGAGCTTTGCATTTGAAGATGGTTGAAGTCACACCAAAACAGAAGGAAGAGCTTCAACAGCAGCAGTGGACTTTATCTTCTTATATGATGTGCCAGTCCTTCATTATCTTGCATAATCGAAAGAGGCTTAGGGTCTGAGATGATGCTAGAATTATTTATTTTGTATTGGTGTGATAGAAGGTATATTTGTGAGCCTGTCAGACATTTTCACACGGAGTTCACTCGAAGCTGCCATGTGCTTTGTGTGCAGGCACCTTTTGTCACCTCTGGCGGAGTTTTTCTTTGCCTTCAGCAGTAAAGTATAATGGTTAAGAATTGGACTCCAGAGTCAGGGCCATCTGTCTGGCTTGGAATTTTGGTTCCACCAGCATCTTGTGCAAATCGCTTAATCTCTCTAAGCCCCATCTGGAAAATTGAGAAAATAGTAGGATTGTCATGAGAATTAAATGAGATAAAGCATTAAAAATGCTTGCCACTGTTTCTGGCATATAGCACAAAAAGCTGCCCATTGTTAATGTTTTTGATTGAATCAAAGCTCCATTGAAGCAAAATAATTTTAGTTCACTTAAAATGTGTACCATTCATGTGAAGCTGGGAGTGAAAAATAAACCAAGGGGTGGGATTTTTTTTTTTTTTACCGGTCCACAACTAAGCTGTGTTGCCTGAAAGTATTCTTTCCTCTGTCTTTGAACTGTAACTCTAGTTAGTTCTGTGGTGTCATCACTGGAACCCAGCATATGGCAGGATGTCCCTCCACGACCCAGGTCATTCTGGTGGAGTTGTGTTAGGTTTGTCATTGTCATTGTCAGCTTTAATGCTGAGAAACCATATTCTGGTTATTGACTCAGCCTTATTATTTGGTGTTTATTAATCAAGGTTCAGAGATGATTATGGAGGAAAGAATCATTTTTTGACATGTTCTAGAACTTTGACTCAGGCTTAAGAATAAGTAGCTAGATGACTGGGCCATCCACTCTCCTTTCTAAATGTTTCTTTCTTCAAATATGAAAGTTATAAATAATCTTTTAAAGGCCCCTTCAACCTCCATTCCATTAGATTAGCTTGTCTTTGTGTATAGAATTATATCGACTTGATGGGATAGGTACTTTGTCATTAAATCTTTTACATCTTTCGTTCAGGCCTCATGGAGTCTTGCCTGCATTGTGGATTTCAGTGACTGATTTAAGCTCTTTTCCGACAGCCTCAGTACCTTTGGGTCAAATACGCCTGGCCATGACTTGTTTATGGCCTCAGTCTCTCAGGCATGGTTCCCTTTTCTTCAGAATTTTGGTGGCCTTTGGTACATCTGCACTTGGTATAGTACTTATCATATTGTACTGTGATTTTTTTTTTCTTTTGTATCCTTTCCCACTCCTAGGCATTCAGTTCTTAACGGAGTCATCTAGGATTTCTCCATGACTTAGGTAACATAATGCAAGGTCACGTCATTAGGGCGACTTTAGAACTGTGACAGCAGGACTCAGGGACTCATGAGAACGATGCAGAATCTAACTCGGAGAGGCTCATACATGTAAGAGTTGTAGACCCTCCAAATAGGAAAAATATGCAGAGAATTCACAATGGAATCAAACAGTAAGTAGATGTTTCAAATCCAGTCAAGGGATGATGCAACCTGGAGGGAAAGTCAGGATTCACATCAGACTTGAGAATTAGTGTAACTCAGAAACAAGGGACGTGAACTCGGAAATCATCGATCTGGGGACTCAGAGATGTTATTGACATAGAAGAGGGCTCTCTCTGCTCTTATTGTGGTCAGGAAAATCACCCTAGATGTCCAGGAACCAGCATCCCTGCCGATATTTCTCAGTCTCAGGCCCATGAGAAGGTAAACTTCAAATTCTCTTAGGAAGCTCATGTCTAATTCTCTTGGGATGACATTGTTGGGTAAGTATCTTTAACCCCAGGAAGAGCTAGAATTATATATAGAGGTGATGAAATAATTCAAACTTGAGGGTTTTTTCTCCTGTTAAGTTTAGTTAATATCCTTAAGAATTTGCCTTTTTGAGAACAATTGGCATATGTATAACAGGTTAGCCTTGTGTTTCCAATTTAAATTGTGTAATTGGTTTAGAATTGTAATACGTTAAAAGATATAAGAAAATTTTTTAAGTTTTTCAATTTCAATTGGAATGTTTGCAAGAACCTTAGATTCACTGTACTTACAGTTTAATTCACTGGTTTTGTAAGAGTTAAATACTTGGAAAGGCTTACCTGTAATTAGACAATTGACATATTTAAAAAGAAAGTTGAATAGATTATTTTTACAAGAGTTAAAAAATTTAAAGCAACTTTTAAGTTTCAAAGACTCACTTGAAACTTTGTTAAAATTTAGCAGATTTACAAATAGAAGAATAAGTTTTGGTAGTTGAACTTAAAAGCCTGAAGAAGAAGTAAGCTTTTGAATGTGAAATTGTAATTTTGGTAAATCAGATATTAATTTCTAAAACTGAAGTAGCTCGTGAATAATCCTTCCTGTGCACAAAATTCATCTGTAATGTGCCAAAAAACTTATTCAATAAATAAATGAAGCATACTATTATAAGTCAATGATGGTCTCTCTGAAAGCAGGCCAAAATCGTTTTCAGTTTTTAAAAAATACATGCCTCAAGATCAAAGTAATAGCATTTTAGGTATCTGTGGCAGGATTTTTGATGATTATTACAGAATAAAAAACCAAATTATCCCATATGTTTTTTCAAGTGATATCAAGTATGGCTTTGCCATTCCTTTTTTTTTTCCCAAAAGAAAAAAACGTATTTAATAAACAGTAATACAAGTGAATGTTTATAACATGATCAGTGATTATTAACTAGACAACAAGATGATGGTAAATGAGGCTTGTATATCAAATATAAGGAGTAAAGCTTATTCATTTATTTATTTAGGCATTTGATGCCTTCCCATGCAGCTTTCTAGTTTTCTCACATAGGCTTTGCCATTCCTTAATTATTATTGCCTGAAACCAATTCAGCTGAAGCATGCCCAGGTAAGCAGCTGTGTACTCTGGTGATCAGGTGAATAGAATGCACATCCAAACATACCGTGAATTCTTAGCCTTACACACTCATTGCCAACCAAAGAATGGTTTCCACATCTTTTTTATTTTTATTTATTTTTTTGTGTGTGTGGTATGCGGGCCTCTCACTGTTGTGGCCTCT